>NC_045956.1:92939837-92966135 GCF_010909765.2 Amblyraja radiata | reverse complement strand
TAGCCCTTGCTGTCTCCTCCCCTTCCTATCTCTCCCTCAGCCCTCGGGCTCCTCCTCCTCCTCCTCCCTTTTCCTTTCTTCTCTGATGTACTAGTTACCAGAGGATCTGGGGTGATGGAAGAACTGAAGGAAATCCACATTAGGAGGAAATGGAGTAGGGTAGACTGATGGGACTGAAGGATAATAAATCCACAGGGCTTGCTGGTCTGCATCCCAGGGTACTTAAGGAATGGCTCTAGAAATTGTGGACGCATTGGTGATCAGTTTTCAATGTTCCATAGATTCAGGATCAGTTCCTGTGGATTGGTGGTTAGCTAATGTTATCCCACTTGTTAAGAAAGGCGGGAGATAGAAAACAGGGAATTATAGACCAGTTAGCCTGACATCGGTGGTGGGTAAGATGCTGGAGTCAATAATAAAAGATGAAATAGCGGCACATTTGGATAGCAGTAACAGGATCGGTCCGAGTCAGCATGGATTGATGGAGGAGAAATCATGCTTGACTAATCTTCTGGAGATTTTTTGAGGATGTAACTAGGAAAATGGTCAAGGGAGAGCCAGTGGATGTAGTGCACCTAGACCAGAAAGCATTTGATAAGGTCCTACATAGGAGATTAGTGGGCAAAATTAGGGCACATGAAATTGGGGATAGAGTGCTGACATGGATAGAAAATTGGTTGGCAGACAGGAAACAAAGAGTAGGGATTAACGGGTCCCTTTCAGAATGGCAGTGACTAGTGGGGTACCGCAAGGCTCGGTGCTGGGACCGCAGCTATTTACAATATATATCAATTATTTAGATGAAGGGATTCAAAGTAACATTAGCAAATGTGCAGATGACACAAAGGTGGGTGGCAGTGTGAACTGTGAGGAGGATGCTATGAGAACGCAGGGTGACTTGGACAGGTTGGGTGAGTGGGCAGATTCATGGCAGATAGAGTTTAATGTGGATAAATGTGAGGTTATCCACTTTGGTAGCAATAACAGGAAGACAGATTATTATCTAAATGGTGTCAAGTTGGGAAAAGGGGAAGTACAACGAGATCTGGGGGTCGTTGTTCATCAGTCAATTAAAGTAAGCATGCTGGTACAGCAGGCAGTGAAGAAAGCGAATGGCATGTTGGCCTTCATAACAAGAGAAGTTGAGTATAGGAGCAAAGAGGTCCTTCTGCAATTGAACAGGGCCCTAGTGAGACCACACCTGGAGTATTGTGTGCAGTTTTGGTCTCCAAATTTGAGGGAGGACATTCTTGCAATTGAGGAAGAGCAGCGTAGGATCAGGAGGTTAATTCCCGGAATGGCGGGACTGTCATATCCTGAGAGAATGGAGTGGCTGGGCTTGTATACTGTATATTTAGATGGATGAGAGGGGATCTTATTGAAGCATATAAGATTATTAAGGGTTTGGACACGCTAGAGGCAGGAAACATGTTCCCGATGTTGGGGGAGTCCAGAACCAGGGGTCACAGTTTAAGAATAAGGGGTGAGCCATTTAGAACGGAGATGAGGAAACACTTTTTCACACAGAGTTGTGAGTGTGGAATTCTCTGCCTCAGAGGCCGGTTCTCTGGATACTTTCAAGAGAGAGCTAGATAGGGCTCTTAAAGATAGCGGATTTGGGGAGAAGGCAAGAACGGTGTACTGATTCGGGATGATCAGCCATGATCACATTGAATAGCGGTGCTGGTTCAAAGGGCCGAATGGCCTACTCTTGCACCTATTGTCTATTGTCTATTGTCTATTAGTTGTCACATCTCCCTGTACATGTCAGTTAACAATAGAAGAAAACGCTGGGAATGCCCCAATATTATATTCAGCATCCGTGGACAGGGGAACCAGAGTTAATATTTCAGGTCCATGCTTTTCATTAGAATGTTGTCTAATCTGCTGAGCTTTTCTATCATTTTTGTTTTAACTTCAGATCTGTAACATTTGCTGTTTTTGTTTTGTTTTTCAAGGTCAGTTTACAGCTGTTCAGTTTTGGGAGTTCTGCAGTGCTTCTGAGGTAACGGAAGCCTAGCATGGGTTAAAGCATGAAAGCCTCATAACTGATACTTCCAAAGCACGCAATTGTTTGGTTGAGCTGCGGACAAAGTTCACTCGCTAATAGTGCTCAGACAAATGGGCAAGGATCTTGTGCCCAGCGCTACTTTAGCAGAGCTTTTTATAGCTCAATGAATTTCCAGCCTGTGCAACCAACATCAATTGCATACCTGTTATTTTTTCTCCCTGTTGCTCACTGACCTGCTGTATGTTTTTACATTATTTCCTGAAAAAGATTGCACTTGATATAATGAATTACCTATAGAGTGTCATGGTATGTTTGACTCTTTGTCACAGCAATGCTTAGCCATGCTGTTATTCCCTCCAGTGCTAGCTTCTTAGATTACGGTTCCTTAATGGCACCTCCTTTGAAATCCAAACTGCTTCCAAATTACTTTTACTATCTGCTTCCCTGTATGGCATTGCAACTTTCCAAACAGCTCAACTGGAATACCAGCTGCTATTGTCACTGGGATTTGAGAAGTTTATTTCCTACCTGTTAAAGTGTTAAACTGTAATTATTGTAGCTCGCTTGTGATGGGTTGGTTTAATTTCCTGCTGCCTGTAAATTATGCTGGTTTTCATCAGAACATGCTAACTTCTTGCAGGCAAAAGAGTTGAAGGTTTTGACAATAACTGCTTAGAAGATCAAATAATAGAAAGAGGTCTCCTATAATGTTTAAGAGAAATACGTGCATTCTAATTAATCTAATTGCCTATTTTGTTGATAAAAATTGTTATTTCAATAGACGGATGCATCGGATGAATGAAAGATTAGTGACAGCAACTGTTAAGTGATGCACAATTATGACAGTATGGTAAATCTCCATCCTGATTGGCACTAATTAATTGGGGAGAATTCAGCAAAGTTAATCTTTCAGAAATTGAAACTGGAAGGCACAGAGACCTGAACAGTTAAACGAACATATGTCTTCACAGATGCTGCCAGTCCTTTTCATAATTTTGAGCCTTTTTGACTTGCAGCATCTGCAGTATTTTCTGATACATCTGCACTTTGTTAAATTTCCCCCGCAAACAGTAATGTATGCCAACTGTAGTCAAACTAGATGTGTACTTCAAATGCCTGGGTGTTAACATCTCGGATGACCTGTCCTGACCCAGCACATAGATGCAATTTTGAAGAGAACTTGCCAGTGGCTCTATTTTCCTAGAAGGTTAAAGAGATCTAGTATATCTCTAAGTACTCTAACAAACCTTTAGAGGTGTACTGTAGAAAGTATCCCTATGTTGCATTAGAGAATGGTATGCACAGGAGGCGGCAGAGAGTGGCGGACCATCATAGGCACAGCACTCCCCTTCATCAAAAGAAACTACATGAAGCGCTGCCTCAAGGATGTGGCATCTATCATCAATTATCCCAACCTTGGGGGGGGGGGGGGTCATGCCCTCTTCTCACCTGAGAAAGGTGGTGCAGAAGCTGGAATCCCACACCACCAGGTTCAGGAACAGCTACATTCACACAATCATCAGGTTCTTAAAACTACCCACACAATTTCAACAACAGAAACCTATGGCCTCTTTGTCCACTACTATGGACTTGTTTTTTTTCTTTTCTAATTATGTTTTTGCATTAGTGTCTTGCTATTTGCACTTTTTTTTTCCTTTTAGAATTGCATCTATTATTCAGGGATATTTATTTTGTGTGTGTTTGTCTATGTGCATATCAATTATTCATTGATGCCAGCAAGTAAAGCAATAGATTGTGATTAAAGTGATGACCAAGTAAGACAATAGATATCAATGTAACAAACTGAATGAAAGATGGTTGAGAGACACAGAGAATTGAAATGATTATGGCTAAGACCGAAACACTCCTGCTTAGAAATCCAATTACACTATTCTGTTTTGTTCGACGTTAAGCAATTGCACAGGAACTGCAGTTTTATGAACATTTCCAGAATACCTTGCTCTAGAAATGTGATTCAAAACTTCCACAGTGTAATTTCTTCATTAGTTCCACACATAATGGTGGAAATGTCAACATTTGCATGATACTATGGTATTCTCAGCCTATTGCAAGCCTGAGATTGATAAGATCCTAAGATCATACATGATAGGAGCCGTTCAAGTTTTACTGATCTATTTCTCCCTCCTAACCCCAGTCTCCTGCCTTCTCCCCATAACCTCTGACACCCGTACTAATCAAGAATCTATCTATCTCTGCCTTAAAAATATCCACTGACGGCCTCCATAGCCTTCTGTAGCAAAGAATTCCACAGATTCGCCACCCACTGACTAAATAAATTCCCCCTCATTTCTTTCCTAAAAAAACGTACTTTGCCTAAAAGAATGACCCCTTGCCATAGACTCTCCCACTAGTGGAAACATCTTCTCCACATCCCCTCTATCCAAGCCTTTCATTATTCTCCAGAATCTGCCAGATACTGTACATGGGTGATTTACCCTTTGGGCTCATGACCCCCATCATTGGTCCAGCCCCACACCAGCACGGCATCCCTCAAGCCTTACAATTTACCAGTTCAGTTCAGTTCAGTTTTATTTGCCATATGTAGGTTAACACAGGGTCAACGGTACAATGAAATGTGTTTGACAAGACAACGGGTCACCTCAGCAATGATATTACAAGGATAAAAATAAGATAAATAATATAAGATAAATGTGGCATTGGTAGGTAAAAGACAATAATAAATAAATAATCAACATATATGATGTGTTTATGAGTTCAGAAGCCTGATGGCCTGATGGTAAAAACTGTTCTTAAGTCTGGTGGTATGTTCTTAAGCCTGGTGGTACTGTTATTGCCAGTTCATGATCTATCCGACTAACTCCTCCAGTGTCCCAGCTAAATGAAAACGGTTGATTCATTCATTGTTCCTCTCTATATCCCTCCTAACCATTCAACCACCAAGGCTCCAAGGCGCATATCAACCCTTCCCTCCTTCAACACAGCATAAGCCCAATTGCTTCTATAATCGCTGAAGTCCAATTCCTTCCCCGCACACCTTCTCCCCCAATACCCAGTCCTTAGTCGGAGGCTGTAAAAGGAGTCACAGGGGGTATATTCCAAACATTGTGAAGTCCAGTCATTTATACTCAAGGCCATTGGTGTTGCTATCTCTCAGCAGGAGTGAAGGGCCGGGTGTAGCATCGACCAAGATAATTATTTCCACCCAGCCGCTGTGCTCACTCGGCATATCCCTGGAACCTGCAGACTGGCATCTCTTTCTGTCTGACCTGCTGAGAGCTCCCTGTCTCTGCTTCTGATGTACAGCTTCTTGCAGTTGTTTGCTGCTCATCTAAATCTGGATGTAATACATTTTCTTCGTACCTCTCGAGAAGGCAAGAGGGAGAATCTAGTCATTAATGGGAGAATCCATGAATAGTACCTTTGCAGGCAGTTACTTTGAGGTCTGTGGCAGACATTCTTTCTACTACTGCTTGAGAATCTCCAGCTCATTATTTGTCCGAATAAGCATAAATATATTTCTTATATAAGTCTTCCACCGATTTTCCGGCCCCCTTGGTTCCAGAGCTTTGCCATATAATCTGTTATGTCGGGCCAACAGAGGTCACATAATAATGATACAGGTGCACAACCTTTTATCCGAAAGCCTTGGGACCAGACACTTTTCGTAATTCGGAATTTTTCAGCTTTAGGAATGGAAGATTTTTAGCGTAGATTTTAACGGCTGGCTCAGTGGTAGAGTGCTCGGCTCATATCCGCAAGGTCGCGAGTTTGCGCCTCGATCCCGGCAGTTACTCGATCATGAGTTTGAGTCTTCAATGTAGTTTTTTCTTGCAGAATAGGAGAGAATAGGGAGGGTTAGGCTGGGATCATTCTCTGCGAGATGATCTTAGTGCGGGAGACAAGTGTAGGAGAGGTGTACTGACTGTGTGGGCAGAACTTTGGAAGTGATTGCCCACCGTTTTCAAAAGCCGCTGTGTCTCCCTGTCCCTGGGATAGCAGGGGGTGATCAAACAGCACAATACCCCTCTCCCCCTCCAACTCCAGAGGAATCCGCTCCCCGATGGGCCACTATGGCGACAAGTGGCAGTTCGCCCACAGCCCGAGCTGCGCCCCCTCATCCGCCACCACAAGAACAAGACGTACCTTGCACACCATCAGCTTCTGCCCCTATGGGGAGCGTGTTCCTCTGGAGTTGGAGCGGGGCTGGGCTGGAGTTGCTGATCTGGGATCTCCGTGCTTGCAGTGGGCCTGGGGGTCGGTGTCCCGATGAGGGGGTGCAGCTCGGGCTGTGGGCGAACTGCCACTTGTCGCCGTAGCGGCCCATCGGGGAGCGGCTTCTGGTGGTCCTGACGTCTCAGGCCACCCCCCTGTACAGGAGCTGAGACTGGGAACTGTACCGCCCTTGCAGGTGAGCAGGAGAGTGGGGTTGTTTGCAGTTGCAGAGGGAGGAGGCAAAGGCGGTGCAGTTCCCAGTCTCAGCTCCTGTCCAGGGGGGTGGCCGGAGATGTCAGGACCAACAGGAACCTGCTCCCCGAATGGCCACTACGGCGACAAGTGGCAGTTCGCCCACAGCTGGAGCTGCGCCCCCTCATCCACAACCCGGGTTCCTCTGGAGTTGGAACGGGGCTGGGCTAGAGTTGCTGCTGGCTGTGGGTCTCTGGGATCTCCGTGCTTGCAGTGGGCCTGGGGGTCGGTGTCCCGTTGGTCTTGACGTCTCCGGTGACTGGCACTGACATGCTGGCATCGCCGACGTGAAGACAGTGCAAAGCCCCCGCGCCGGTGCAATGCAAGAGGAAGGGGAGAGAGGAGAGGGGGGGAGAGGAGAGGGGGGGGGGAGAAGAGGAGGGGATGGGGAGAGAGGTGGGGAGAGAGAGGAGGGGAGAGAGAGGGAAAGGGAGAGAGACAGGGGGGGAGAGAGAGAGAAAGAGAGAGGGATAGGGAGAGAGAGTTGTGGGGAGAGAGACGAGGGGAGAGAGTGAGAGAGTGCCTTTTACTTCAACCCAAACCCCCCAAACAACCATTTGCAGGCAGTGCTTTTTTACTTCAAACTAACCATATTTTCATTTTCAAACCACATTAAGGGTACTTACTCACAGTTGTGTAGACATTTGTTCAGTGTCATTCAGAGCTCAGAGTTCCCTCCAGCTTGCAGAGACTGATTGAGGCACACCACTTCCTGGTTTTATAGTCCCTCCCCCTCCCTCCAGCAGGGGCAGCACAGAGAATGGTGAATTTCTTTAAAACATTAATTTCTCTCTGATTTTTCATCGATGGGAAAAATACTCTGGTCCAGTAAGGCAGACCTGGTCCCTGATCGAGGTGGCCAAAAATGACGGCCGTAGTTGGCGGCGTTCTCTCGGAAATCGCAGCACAGTGGGACAAAAGCGGCCAGACTTTTAGTAATATAGATAGATATGCAAAAAACACAGTTCGACAACAGCAGTGGGATAAATGGCCAGGTATCATACTTTGTTTTTAATGGTTGAAGAATATCTATTGGCCAATACCATTGCCAAGGGTTCACAAATGATGGGGCTGAAGTGTTACTATCTTACACCAGTGAGAACCATTATGATTTGATGATACTTCACTGTCACATGTACCAAGTTACAATGAACTGCTTTGTTTTGCATACAACTGGGTAAAATCATGTAGCAGACCTCACCTAGGCAGTACACAAGTGTCGCCATATTCTGGCACTGACAAAGTTACAAATGTTCACCAAAAAGTGCCATCCACTGGCTGCTGCTGCCACGTGGCAGCAAGCCCCCACCCGCCAGGTCCCCCCTTCATTCTCAGTAGCATTAGTGAATCCACTTTGTGGATCACGCATTCCTGATTCCTGCATCCTTCCATTACTGCTCCAAAGTCAGGAATGCCAGTGGATCCAACTTCATACAGAAGAACATAATAATTTTACATCTATACATGTTATGAGAATGTTTCTTACTGACAGAAAATAGCTTGTATTTCCTCACAATTAAGTGATTCAGGAGCCGAGTGGTGGCGTCATTGAGTGTGGCAGCCTCACCTGCAGCTGTTCATCCTTTCATCCTTTTTAAAAATTTTAGTCTGTCAAAAGTCTTTTAGCCTTTTTATATGGGGGGGGGGGAAGGGGGAAACTGTTTTTCTCAGTCACTACCTGGTCGAGGATGCGTTATTACTCCGAGCCGCAATTCACCCCCTCCTCGCGGCCTACCATCTGGATTGGCGCGGCCTTTCCTGCAGGGTTCGGCCAGAGCTTCAGCTTCAGCAGAGGCGCAACAATGAAGTACCATCGCGGAGCAGGCGATGACTTACTAGAGTCGCCGTGTTGGAAACTCCGGTGTGCTGAGTCTGCCAACTAACACCATTGAACTGTGGTTTGCGGAGCTCCCAGCCGCGGGCAGCACAGACTTTAATCACCGTAGAGGCCTGGGATCTTTCGCCGAGTTCGCCAGTGTTGGAGCTCCGCCCAGCTCGGTCTGTGGACTTCGGGAGTCGCGACCTCTGGTAGGAAGCAGCCGATTAGGAACTCCAAGCTGCTAATTGTGTTCTTCCGACACCAGAGTTCCATCATTCTGGCGAGAGGGCCAGGAACATCGGGTCTCCGTTTGCGGCGACTGCGGAGGCCTCAATAGGGCCTGACCACGAGTGAACATAAAGGAAGTGGACTGAACTTTCTTGCCTTCCCTCACAGTGGAAAACTTTGATTCCGCTGTTGGGGGATGTTTTTTTATGTTTAATGTTAAATTCTATAGTGTTGTGTTTATCGTATCTGTGTGCTGCATGGTAATTCAAATTTCACTGCACCAATTGGTGTATGCGACAATAAATGTCCTTTGTCCTTTGTCGTTTGTCTTTTGTTTAAAAATAATAAACTTCAAATACATTTTCAGACATTGTAGTAAACACACAAGGAAATGTGATTATTTTTTCAGGGAAAAAGGTGTACTTTTAGCAAACTATCTGAAGGCCATGCATTTCTGGAATAGTTCTGCAGTAAACCATCAGGCCACTCCATTTAATGGAAGAAGATAAATAATTTAGGCAGTGATGCATTTACAACACCACTTATAAGCTTTCTTTCAGGAAAGTAGTAAACATTACAGCTTCATGGGACATGATGTGAATACTACAGCATGAGAAGGACAAAGTGAAGTTGTGTTCAAATGTAACCTGTCTACGTAATTATGTTTTACAATACACTGGCACGCAGACTCTCCCACACTGCCTGAACATATTGCCCAATACTAAATGCATATTGTATTGCACCTGGTGACCTTGAAATCTGAATCTGAGTTTACCAGAATGCTGCCTGGATTAGAGGGTATTAGTTATAAGGAAAGGATGGATGAACTTGGATTCTTTCCTCTGGAGCATTGGAGGCTGAGGGAAGACCTGATAGAAGTATATAAATTTATGAAAGGCATAGATAGAATAGACAGACAAAATCTTTTTTTCCATGGTGGAAATGTCAAACCCGAGAGAGTATAGCCTTATTATTAACCTGTTCACTGCAAGTTTTTTTCACTATTGGCCATGACCTGAGTATATTTGGGGCTTGCATTGAACAGGTTAAAGGGGATGTAAGGGGAGGTTTGTTTACACAAGAGAGTGGTGGGTGCTTAGAACATGCAGCCAGGAGTGTTGATGGAGGCAGATACTATAGCGGTCTTTAACAGGTTTTAATATATGTGTACGGATATGCAGGGATTGGAGGGATATGGAGATTGACAGATTCTTGATTAGTAAGGGTATCAGAAATAATGGGGAGAAAGCAGGAGAATGGGGTTGAGAGGGAAAGATAGATCAGCCATGATGGAATGGTGGAGTGGACTTGATAGGCCGAATGGCCTAATTTTGCTCCTATAACATGAATTTATGGATCATTTAACTTGGCATCATGTTCGGCACTGACATTGTGGGCTGTACTCCTCTATGTCCTATGTTAGAGACAAACATTTCATGGAGTGGTGAGCCTCAAGAATGGTCAGAGTGAAGATCCTAATAAGGCTAGTAGTGAGACATCAGGAGAAGCACAAAGTCACAAAGCCTGTCCAGCAAAAGGACATTCTGCTGAGTTCTTCCAGCAGTATGTTTATTCCTCAAGATTCCAGGATCTGCAGTCTCTTGTGCCTCCACTTAAAGGTGTAGACATGATACATCATTGTTTCATTGATTAAATACAGGACATGGTCCTTAAAATGAGAGTGAATCCACCAACCATCAAGTAACTATTATCGTCACTGATATAGACAAACGCTACACGTATTCTCTGTAAACACTTAGGAAGTAACATAAAAGCAATCAATAACAATGTACTTTTGATGCAAGAAGTATCCCATAGTCCAGCATTCCCAATGGAGAATAGCTCTTGCTGAAATGACAAGTGAAAATGATGCAGGACTATTCCCTTTTGTGTTTTAAATTAATTGATGAAAAGTCAGCAAGCTTGATTTTTCAAAATGCACTTTTCTGCAGGCACCACTCTTGGCTGAGAGTTCCCAATTACCAAACTGCCCTTCAATGCTTAGTGTAATTCAGTTGTTATCTTGAAAGATATTACTCAGAGTTAATTCCTCTCGTGGTCATGTATTAAATTACGAGCAACATTTTTCTTTAAAAATGAATGAGTGCAGGACTATTAATTTAGACCTTTATTTTACAGCATATTTTTGAACTGCTACGGAATACTCATTGCATTGAATAACTTATTATATAAATCTTCTTTGATTGAGTTTGTTGACTATTTTGAATGGTTTCAATCGCACAGTTGTGCGTTTTTTCTGTATGAAGAAATTAGTTTTGCAATTGTAAGATCATAAGATCATAAGACATAGGAGCAGCATTAGGCCATTCGGCCCATCGAGTATGCTCCACCATTCGATCATGACTGATCGATTTTTCAATTGCAATTCCATTCTCCTGCCTTCTCCCCATAACCTTTGACACCCTTACTGATCAAGAACTTATCAATCACCACTTTAAAATTATCCAATGACTTGGCTTAACTGCCATCTGTGGCAATACCTGGTTAACGTCACCTATTCCCTTTCTCCCTAGAGCTGGAGCCTCAACTTTGATGTATTTTAAAGACAGAGCATCAAATAGTGCAACATTTCTTCAATGCCACTCTGTGATGTCTGCCTGTATTTGTGTGTAGGGTCTGGAGCTATCAGCATCCGAATCAGTTTGTCAGTCTGAAGAAGGGTCCTGACCTGAAACGTCGGGTTGAGGCTCCAGCTGTTCTCTCAAGTAGACATAATTAGACAATGGCATTATTTAAAAGAAAAGCAGGGATATATCATTGGTGCATTGGTCAGCATTTATCCCACACTCAGAACGACTCTAACAAGTTCTCTGTTCATTACCACACTGCAATTTGTCAGAACATGCTGTGTCTAAATTGGCTAGTGTGTTTCCTCTTTCAGAGCAATAACTTAATTAGCTGTAAGACCCGTTTTTCAGAAAGAGTGTAATCAAAACATTCATTCTCATTTTATTTAATGCATACGGCATATAATTTTATATTTAGTAATGTAGAAAAGCTGTACATTCATCCTGTTGTCATACATTAAGTAGATTCAATGGTGCAGGTACGTTGGTAGTAAGATGGAGACACAAGGAATTGCAGATGCTGGTGTATAAAAAATGACACAAGTGTTGGAGTACCTCAACAGGGACAGGCAGCATCTGTGGAGAACATGGAAATGACATTTCGGATTAGGACCTTTTTTCAGACTGATGCGGGGTGTGGTGGGGGGCAGAAAGCTAGAAGAAGGGAGTGATAACAAAGCTCCTCCCCAAGACGATCAGTCTGAAGAATGTCCAAACTCAAATCATCATCTGTTATCCAGAGATGCTGCCTGACGCACTGAGTCAATCCAACATTTTGTATTCTTCTTTGTAGCCTTATTCAGTTCTAGTTCCACATCAAGGAATTTAACTTCCACTTATAATTCTGTGGAACATTATTTCTTCTCATCCGTTTTAATGGGCCTGCTGGGTGTATTGGGTATAACTTGGCATTGATTGTGTTGTCAGATAGTGCAATCTCAATATTGCGACATTTGATGAACTGTGAGCTGGCAGCCCAGTGCAGGTGTGCAAGGACTAGTGTTTATTTAGTTATACAACATGGAAGCAGGCCCTCCAGCCAAATTTGCGCATGCTAACCAACTGATCTAGTCCCACTTGCTTGTGCATGGTCTATATCACACCAAACCTTTCATATCCATATTCATGGCTGGGTGTCTTTTAAATGTTGTAATTGTACCCACCTCTACCACTGCCTCTAGAATCTCGAGTGAAAGGCTGGACTTGAGAATGAACTTGGGATCCATGATCCAACTTAATGGAAGTTTGCAAGGAAAGAACAATTTCTGCTTGGTTAGTTACAACTGAGTTTACAGTCATTTGCAATAGAAATACTCAAGGAACCAGTTCAAACCAGTTTTAAAAATATATAGCATGGTAACAGGCCCTTCAGCCCACCGAGTCTACACCGACCAATGATCACCTGTACATTAGTTCTATCCTACACACCAGGGAAATTTACAGAAGCCCATTATTGTAGAAACCAGCACATCTTTGGAATGTGAGAGAAACCGGAGCTCAGAGAAAAAACCCACACATTCACAGGGAGAATATGCAAACTCTGTATAGACAGCACCAGTGGTCAGGATTGAACCTGGGTCGCTGGAGGTATAAGGCAGCAACTCTATCGCTGCACCACTGTCCCCCTGATATTTGCAGCAAAGAATGATGGGCTTCCCTCCAACACAGCAAACCAAAGGTGAAAATTCATGTTTGTCTTCACTGGACCAGCAAGGCTGTTCGTTTGTAACAATATAACGTTGGTTGCACTGAATCATATCCTTTTTGAATGTCAAAAAGTAGCTGATAACTACCACCCAAATCGCAGTAGCATTTCTAGTGTGTATATGATCAAGAAAGCTAGTCTCCCCCACCCCCAATGCAATCAGTCTGAAGAATGTCCCGACTCAAAATGTCACCTTTCCTCGTTATCCAGAGATGCTGCCTGACCCACTGAGTTACTCCAGCACTTTGTATCCTTTTTTATACTATATATATATATATATATATATATATATATATATATATATATATATATATATATAAGGAACTGTAGTTGCTGGTTTAAACCAAAGGTAGACACAAAAAGCTGGAGTAACTCAGCAGGTAAATGTGTGTGTGTGTTTGTGTGTGTGTGCATGTGTAAACAAACAAATAAAAATAGTGCTAAAAGACAAAACCAATGCCCCCCAAGTCTATGCAGTTCAGAGCTTATTTGGAGGTTGTAATGTTTAATAACCTGATGGCTGAATTGAAAATCACAAAATGGCTTATAGCGACCACTAATCCTGCTGCTCTCAGTCAGGGCTGGACAGCTAAATATTAAACATATTTTTGATGATATTTACTACCTTCAATACTGCTGTTGAAGACGATGTGTGGTCACAGAGATTTTGTTGAAATTGGCAGGGCATCAGCTTCAACTGAAATTTCTGTTGTGGGTTCAGCAAGAGTGTCAGTGAAATTGCCTGGCCAAGTGTCTTGACATCGAGGATGATCAGCATGGAGTAACCTGTACATTGCTGAATTCTGTTTAACCATATAACCATATAACAATTACAGCACGGAAACAGGCCATCTCGGCCCTACAAGTCCGTGCCGAACAACTTTTTTCCCTTAGTCCCACCTGCCTGCACTCATACCATAACCCTCCATTCCCTTCTCATCCATATGCCTATCCAATTTATTTTTAAATGATACCAACGAACCTGCCGCCACCAATTCCACTGGAAGCTCATTCCACACCGCAATGACATAACATGACATAATGGTTTTATCGTCACCAAAGAAGCCAGACAGTAATTTTGAAGAAGCAGTTACATGAAAATTGCATTACAAGTTGCTGAGATAGACAAACATGATCTAAGTATGATGATAGTACAGGTACTAAGATGAAAGTACTAAGAACTTTTGAAACTTTGTGTCTGCACCTGGAATGAGGCGACTCTTTGTGTACTTAATAGGTAAAGTCTGCTGTATGCTTTACCAGATTGTATGCAAAAGCAAAGCATGTCATTGTACCTGGGTACATGTGACAATAAATTATCATTGAATCATTGAATCATTGAATCATTGATCAAGTAGTACTTTATTTTGGTAAAGTCTGGAAATTTGTATTGTCTAATTTGGTAAATATTTGGTAAACAAAATGGTAAATTCGACTGCCAAAAATGATTTTGCATGTATATTACTTTGTTCATTTAATATTGGACCATACGCATCCACTGTCTTTGGTTTTCATGAACGTTTTGAGCCAAATCTTGCTAGAACAAAGTCCTTATAGAAGCAGATCACCTAATAAAAAGGGAAATTAGGAAAGAAACTACGAGTCATGGTCCTTCATGGCTGGGATTACCTGGTTAATTGAAAAGTTGATCATTAGTTTGTCAGAAGCCGCTCCATTTTCATAAGTGGCGTCAGTCCTTCTGTTTATCAGAACCTACTGGAGTTGTACATTAATTGCCCATTAAACGCACTGCATAAAGTTTGGCTGTTAACTATAATTCTAAATTGTTAACTTGCTAATTGTTAATCAACACTAATCGTTCTTTCTCACCCAGAAAGAGAAGCACATCAACTGTTCAGCCTCATTTTTAGATTCGGTGAATCAATAGAAAGTTAAATCCCTCCCTGATTGTTTCCTTTTTTTCTCTCTTTATTTTTGTTATCACCAATTTTGAAAGACAAAGCATGAAAACAGGCTGTTCCAGCCACTGAGTCCGAGCAGACCATCCATCAACTGTACATACTAGTTCCCTCCCTACACAATGGAGGCAATTTACATAGGCCTATTGACCTACAAACCAGTCCATCTTTGGGATGTGGGAGGAAATCACAGCAACCACAGGAAACCCACGTGGGCACAACGAGAACATGAAAACTACAAACTGACAACACCCGAAGTCAGGATCGAAGCTGGGCCTCTGGCTCTGTGAGGCAGCAGCCTTACCAACTGCACCACTGTATCATTCCTCCGTAATCCCATCATTCATTAACCTGTTTTTTATTCTGAAGAAATTCTCCTTCCCTCTCCGGAGCGTTCTGCAACATCATCTCTCGCTGCTCCCCCTCTGTGATTCCTCCTGCTCTCCGACTCTCTATGTCTCCACATCACCATCTATATCTCTTGTTTCCCCTTCCTCTGACTCTCAGTCTGAAGAAGGGTCTCGACCCAAAACGTCACCCATTCCTTTTCTCCAGAGATGCTCTCTGACCCGCTGAGTTACTCCAGCTATTTGTGTCTATCTTCGGTTTAAACCAGCATCCGTAGTTCCTTCCTACACATTTTCTCTTTCTATGAATGATTTGACATGAATTACCCACTCTATTGACACACCATCTGCATTATTAATTTGTAGTTATTTTTCAATCCTGAAACCTCATGGCGTTAAGGACTCCTATTCTTGGCATTCACTAAGGTCCCTATTACCCCGTAGTTATTATTCTTGCACTTCCAATAAATAGCTCTGCAAAAATGGTTGGAGCTGGAGAATGTTGGCAAACATCAGATTGATGAAGTCTACTGCAGTGTGCCTTGTTCCAACAATACTTGGCTCAATTATTTCCTGTTTCTTCTATTTGTTGACAACACAAGAAGGTGGCGTTTCATACCACATGGTTGTCGTGTCTTCTTTCATCATGACTGCATCAAACTTTTCTTCACACGCTTTATAAATCTGTGAACTGCCGACTGCAAATAGATACATTTTTTCATCTAAGCCTAGGTTATTTGCTTGGAGTTTTAGTTTAGAGATGCAGCATGGATGCAGAATGGCCCACCAAGGCCAAGCCGACCATTGATCACCCATTCTCATTCATACTATGTTATCCCACTTTCTCATCTGTTCCCTGCATATTAGGGGCATTTTTTTCCAGACCAATTAAGCTACAAACCCATGCACCTTTGTGGTGTGGGAATAAACCAGAGCACCGCGAGGAAACCCACGTGGTCACAGGGAGTACACAGCGAGTACCCAAGGTCAATATCGAACCAGGGTCTCTGATGCTGTGAGGCAGCAGCTCTACCAGCTGTGCCACTGTGATATTTATATTTGAAATTTATATTTCAGAATCTGCAAATGATACTGCAATCTGTGAATTATTTTTACTTGGGAAAGGTGGGGAAGGGCTTGGATGTCTTCACACTGTTTGTAGTTAACCCCGACTTTCCCAGTAAAAAGCAGTATAATTTATTCACCAAGAATATCTTCAATTCCCTTAATATATCTTATGGCTTACATGCAATTAAATTCATTTGGTCCAAATTACCGTTTACACTGTTGTTCTCTTAAGTTCCTTTTATGGACCCAAACGGAAGTGACGATATCCTCTTTTGCTGGTGATTTTAATTACCTGGCATTTGCGTGGACTGAATGTTACTAGTCAGTTATTAGTCTGGAGCCAAATGTTGCCTAGATTTTGCTGCATGCTGGACGCTTCTTTATTTAAATAGGTATAAATACGATACAATATGATACAACAGAACTTTATTCATCCTCGGAGGAAAATTGGTATGCCGACAGTCATAAAATACAACAAGGTACATGAAACATGAAATTAGAGTTAAATTCAAGTGAAGAGTGGAAAGTTCAGCATTCGGAATGTGCAAAGATTTGGGGGGGGGGGGGGAGGGCGTGGGGAGAGGGGAATGGGAGTCAGTCTACCCCACAGAAGGGGAAGGAACCGCAGGGAAAGAGGATATCCTGTGGCGTTCCGTGCTGCATCTTTGTGATGCAAACATTTGTGAACATTTTACAATCATTAATAAATATCCCCCTGTATCTTCAGAATCTTTTCCCTGAAAACTGGACCTCTCTCCCTAAAACAGCTTCAGTCTTGCTCCTTTTCACCTTAGAAACATAGAAACATAGAAACATAGAAAATAGGTGCAGGAGGAGGCCATTCGGCCCTACGAGCCAGCATCGCCATTCATTGTGATCATGGCTGATCGTCCCCTATCAATAACCTGTGCCTCCCCATATCCCTTAACTACACTAGCCCCTAGAGCTCTATCTAACTCTCTCTTAAATCCATCCAGTGATTTGGCCTACACTGCCCTCTGTGGCAGGGAATTCCATAAATTCACAACTCTCTGGGTGAAAAAGTTTTTTCTCACCTCAGTCTTAAATGACCTCCTCTTTATTCTAAGAATGTGGCCCCTGGTTCTGGACTCGCCCAACATTGGGACCATTTTTCCTGCATCTAGCTTGTCTAGTCCTTTTATAATTTTATATGTTTCTACAAAATTCCCCCTCATCCTTCTAAACTCCAGTGAATACAAGCCTAGTCTTTTCAATCTTTCCTCATATGACAGTCCCGCCATCCCTGGGATCAATCTCGTGAACCTACGCTGCACTGCCTCAATCACAAGGATGTCCTTCCTCAAATTAGGAGAACAAAACTGTACACAAATCTCCAGATGTGGTCTCACCAGAGCCCTATACAAGTGCAGAAGAACCTCTTTTCTCCTACACTGAAATCCTCTTGTTAAGAAGTCCAACATTCCATTAGCTTTCTTCACTGCCTGCTATACCTGCACGCCAACTTTCAGTGACCGGTGTACAAGGACACCCAGGACTCGCTGTACCTCCCCCTTAAAGGGCTTTCTCACTGTGCGACCTGAAGCAAGACTGAACAAGATTTAACATCGTGGGAACCTTCTACGATAGCAGTACGGCATTCGTGGACCACTGAGGACCTCCGTGGCGCTAACGGCAGGTAGTCGTGTGACTTGGTAAGGTCGGGAGAAAATTCAAACATTTTTGAATTTCTCCAAGAGTGCCTTGAGCACTTTATGGTGAGCGTTGCAACATTGTATGAACGCAGTGGCCCGTGCGATATCCGTAA
Organism: Amblyraja radiata; assembly: GCF_010909765.2. Taxonomy (NCBI): domain Eukaryota; kingdom Metazoa; phylum Chordata; class Chondrichthyes; order Rajiformes; family Rajidae; genus Amblyraja; species Amblyraja radiata. The sequence goes on along the minus strand of NC_045956.1, from coordinate 92,948,218 downwards.
TAACTCTTGCGGGTACCGTGGGAACTCCTGCGAACGGTGAGTAACTGAGCAGTTTGATTGTCAGTGCTTGTTTTACCTCATTGTTAAATAAATATATTTTTTACTATCAGATTGATGTCTGCAATTCTTCATTAACACATCACTACAAGATGAATGTCTCTAATGTTATAATCCCTCTCATGCTGAAACACAAAATAGTTGAAGGGAGGTGAAATAATCACATTTTCATTCTTTTTCATTTTTGAGTGTTCAGGTACCTCACTTGCTGAGCTATTTTACTCCAGCAGTTTGTGTCTCTTTTTGTCTAAAGCAGTTTCTAAGACTGGAGGAACTCCGCGGGCCAGGCAGCAACTACGGAGGGAAATGGACATGCGACCCTTTCTTCAGGCTGCCTTATCTCTCTCTCTCTGCTTGTCTGCTTTAGACAAAAATAGGCAACGTTTCGGCCCGAAACGTTGCCTATTTCCTTCGTTCCATAGATGCTGCTGCACCCGCTGAGTTTCTCCAGCATTATTGTGTACCTTCGATTTTCCAGCATCTGCAGTTCCTTCTTAAACACAAATGCACCGAGTTCCTCCAGCGCTTCGTGTTTTGCTCAGTATTCCAGCATCCGCTGTCTCCCGCATCTCCAATAAAACAAAACTACTGTCAAAAGGGTGAAGAATAGGGGCAGAGATAGATACATTCCTGATTAGTGCGGCTGTCAGGAGGTTATGGGGAGAAGGCAAGAGAATGTGGTTGAGAGGGAGTGCCCATCTGTTACTATTAATTGGACAGTTCGGTCTGTGAAACGCAACACGCCAGCCCCGACATCCAGCCCGGTGGTCAGTCCTTTGAAGATAGACACCAGTTGCTTGGAGCAACTCAGCGGGACAGGCAGCATCTCTGGAGAGAAGGAACGGGTGGCGTTTCGGGTCGAGAGCCTTCTTCAGACTGAAAGTTTCACCTCTCAGTAGATAATAAAATAAGACAATCATCACGGTCAATGTGAGACACAGTCTTTATTCCTATTTGACAAAATAAAAAGACGACTTCTTGCACATATTGAGAGAAGGTGCATCACACCAAACAACATTTGTCTAAAAAAAAACAGATTATTCTTCAGCTCATTAAAGAGCTCGGGTGAAAAAACCCAATATAGTGTGTGAAAAAAAGTAACATAATTTGTGCCACGTGATTAACAACACTACAGTCCACGATGTTCATTCAAGATTAACGGGAAAGATCGGGAGACGGACAAGTCACTCGCACAAATAACAGAAATGCCGAGTACCGTGGGAACTCTTTATCGTGGGAACTCTTTATCGTGCGGAACTCGTGCTGGACCACGAGCACTTCACTCGGGTGACATCTTGCTTCAGGTCGCACCGTGAGAACTGGCCATTACCTAACCTAACCCCATTGAGATAATAATCTGCCCCCTTGTTTTTGCCGCCAGAGTGGATAGCCTCACATTTATCTATATTATACTGCATCTGCCACGCATCTGCCCACTCACTCAACCTGTCCAGGTCACTCTGCAAACTCCTAACATCCTCTTCACAGTTCACACTGCCACCCAGCTTTGTGTCATCCGCAAACTTGCTGTGTTGCTCCTAATTCCCTCTTCCAAATCATTAATATATATGGTAAACAGTTGCGGCCCCAACACCGAGCCTTGCGGCACTCCACTCGCCACTGCCTGCCATTCTGAAAAGGACCCTCAAAAAATTCCAGAAGATTAGTCCAGCATGATTTCCCTTTCATAAATCCATGTTGACTTGGACTAATCCTTTTACTGCTATCCAAATGCCCCATTATTACCTCTTTAATAATTGACTCCAGCATCTTTCCCACCACCGAAGTCAGGCTAACTGGTCTGTAATTCCCCGCTTTCTCTCTCGCTCCTTTCTTGAAAAATGGGATAACATTAGCTATCCTTCAATCCGCAGGGACTGATCCTGAATCTATTGAACATTGGAAAATGATCACCAATGCGTCCACTATTTCTCGAGCCACCTCCCTGAGGACCCTGGGATGCAGACCATCAGGTCCAGGGGATTTATCATAGAAACATAGAAAATAGGTGCAGGAGTAGGCCATTCGGCCCTTCGAGCCTGCACCGCCATTCGATATGTTCATGGCTGATCATCCAACTCAGTATCCCACCGCTGCCTTCTCTCCATACCCCCTGATCCCTTTAGCCACAAGGGCCACATCTAACTCCCTCTTAAATATAGCCAAATGAACTGGCCTCAACTACCTTCTGTGGCAGAGAATTCCACAGATTCACCACTCTCTGTGTAGGGGATTCACCACTCACCATTAGCCTACCCAATACTATTTCTCGCCTAATAAAAATCTATTTCAGTTCCTCTACCCCCTTAGATTCTCTGTCCTCCAGTACATCTGGGAGATTGTTTGTTTTCCTTAGTGAAGACAGATCCGAAGTACCTATTCAACTCTTCTGCCATTTCCTTGTTGCCCATAATAATTTCACCCGTGTCTGCCTTCAAGGGACCCACATTTGACTTTGCTACTCTTTTTCCCTGACTAGTGGGGTACCGCAAGGCTCAGTGCTGGGACCCCAGCTATTTACAATATATATTAATGATTTGGACGAGGGAATTGAATGCAACATCTCCAAGTTTGCGGATGACACAAAGCTGGGGGGCAGTATTAGCTGTGAGGAGGATGCTAGGAGGCTGCAAGGTGTCTTGGATAGGCTGGGTGAGTGGGCAAATGCATGGCAGATGCAGTATAATGTGGATAAATGTGAGGTTATCCACTTTGGTGGCAAAAACAGGAAAGTAGACTGTTATCTAAATGGTGGCCGATTAGGAAAAGGGGAGATGCAACGAGACCTGGGTGTCATGGTACACCAGTCATTGAAAGAAGGCATGCAGGTGCAGCAGGCAGTGAAGAAAGCCAATGGTATGTTAGCATTCATAGCAAAGGGATTTGAGTATAGGAGCAGGGAGGTTCTACTGCAGTTGTACAGGGTCTTGGTCAGACCACACCTGGAGTATTGCGTCCAGTTTTGGTCTCCAAATCTGAGGAAAGACATTCTTGCCATGGAGTGCAGAGAAGGTTCACCAGACTGATTCCTGGGATGTCAGGACTTTCATATGAAGAAATACTGGATAGACTCGGCTTGTACTCGCTAGAATTTAGGAGATTGAGGGGGGATCTTATAGAAACTTACAAAATTCTTAAGGGGTTGGACAGGCTAGATGCAGGAAGAATGTTCCCGATGTTGGAGAAGTCCAGGACAAGGGTCACAGTCTGAGGATAGAGTGGAAGTCCTTTAGGACCGAGATGAGAAAAACATTTTTCACACAGAGAGTGGTGAATCTCTGGAACTCTCTGCCACAGAAGGTAGTTGAGGCCAGTTCATTGGCTATATTTAAGAGGGAGTTAGATGTGGCCCTTGTGGCTAAAGGGATCAGGGGGTATGGAGAGAAGGCAGGTACAGGATACTGAGTTGGATGATCAGCCATGATCATATTGAATGGCGGTGCAGGCTCGAAGGGCCGAATGGCCTACTCCTGCACCTTTTTTCTACGTTTCAATGTTTCTATGAAACATATCTAAAGAAGCTTTTACTGTCCTTCTTTATATTCCTGGCCAGCTTCCCCTCGTACTTCATCTTTTCAGCCCGTATTGCCCGTTTTGTTTCCTTCTGTTGTCCTATGAAAGTTTCCCAATCCTCTGGCTTATGGCTACTCTTTGCTGTGTTATACATCTTTTCTTTTAGTTTTATTCTATCCCTAACTTCTCTTGTCAGCATTCTGAAGAAAGCTTCTTCAAAAACGAAATTTTCTGATTACACCTTCATCCATCTCCATATTTTGTCACCTGATATTGGTTGACAATCATTTTCACCTTGTAGGGCATTGTATTGTGGGAAATAAGCTATAGAAATGAAAGTCATTGTTGATTTAATTGCGAAAAAGTTGATTTGAAAAATCTAAGTAGAAATTCTGCAAGTGCTCATTTGTTTTGCATTTTCAAATTGTGTGATATATATTACGTATAAAAAGTCACTTGCATTGCCCTTATAAAATCACTAATTTAAAAATATGTGAACAGATTATATTATACTCATTGAAAATGGATCCATATTGAACAGATTCTATGCAGAAATTGAGAGATTGAGAGGTGAACAAAACATGGAACTTGAACAAAACAATCTCTGCCTCTAAAAGCTTTCTGATTTCTTAAATTAAATATTTTGCTGCATTATCTACTTACATTTGATATTAGACTGTTAGTGTTTCAATTTTAAGAGACTTATTTAGTAAGAATATAAATTTCAAAATTGATTACTGTTCAACAAAATTCCAATACCTTCTGTCATTTGCTTTTGATTAGGTAATATTATTTTCTTAAGACGTACCACATCTGTTTTAAACCAATGGTAATGTTTCACTAAAGAGCTTTGTGGAATGTGATAAGCTCATTCATCCTTGTTTAAATTATTATGATCAATAATTTTCACTCTGGAAGTAATTGGAGATCTCCATAACTGACCAACTTATGTCAAAGAAAACAATGCAGCCTGTTCTTCCAACTGCAAACCACACTACAAGTAAAACAGAGAACCGTCAATTAAAAAAAAACACATTTGGTCAATGCATAAAATATAACGTAACAAATGAGAACATATTCACATTGTTTCTTTTATGAGCTGTGGAGAAATTGGACCAGGTTGGGTTAACTGATAATGTCTCTGGCATAATGAAATAGTCTCGGATCGATTGGCCAGGTGGGCTGAGGAGTGGTTGAAATAATTTAATACAGAGAAATGTGAGGTGTTGCATTTTGGGAAGTCTAACATTGGCAGGACCTACACAGTGAAAGATAGGGCTCTGGCGAGTGTTGTAGAGCAGAGAAATCTAGGAGTCATGGTTCCTTGAAGGTGGAGTCACAGGTAGATAGGGAGGTCTTTAAGGCTTTTGGCTCATTGACCTTCATCAGTCAGAATATTGAGTATAGAAGTTGGGAGGTCATGTTGCAGTTTTATAAGACGTTGGAGAGGCTGCATTTAGAATATTATGTTCAATTCTGTGCACCATGTTATAGTAAATACATTGTCAAGCTGGAAGGGGTACAGAGAAGATTTACAAGGGCGTTGCCAGAGCTAGTGGGTCTGAGCTATAGGGAGATGTTGAGTAGGCTGGGACTCTATTCTTTGGAGCTCAGGAGTATGAAGGGTGATCTTATAGAGTGTATAAAATCATGAGAGGAATAGATGCACAGAGTAGGTGAATTGAGGACCAGAGGACATCGGTTTAAGGTGAAGGGGAAATGATTTAATAAGAATCTGAGGGGGAAACCTTTTCACACAAAGGGTGGTGGCTGTATGGAACAAGCTGCCAGAGAAGGAAGTTGAGGCAGGGACTAATCCAACATTTAAGAAATAGTTGGACAGTTACAAGGATAGGAGAGGTTTGAAGGGCTATGGACCAAATGTGTGCAGGTGGGACTAGTGTAGCTGGGACATGTTGGCTGGAGTGGGCAAGTTGGGCTGAGGGGCCTGTTGCCACATTGTATCACTCTGTAACTCTATGATGTGTTCAGGTAAAGATAGACATCTGAGATAAGCTGGGTTCAGATGCCAGTGCATGGAACCATCCACTCTGCAGCTGCAATTGCCACATAGCCCAGTAGTGAGGAGAGGGGATGGATGCATTTCATATCTGGCCACGAGATACGCATGGGAGATGGCTGGCAAAGGGATGGTGACAATTTACATCTTAAGGGGGTCAATGACCTTATGTAAAAATGGAAGAGCTTGAATTATTTATGGCTATTCTAAGATTTATGATTACGTTTTTTTACTATTTTAAAATGATTCCTTGCTTTTATTTTAATTAGTTGAATCAACTTGATTAGTTTTACATGTTTAGAACATGTTTAAAACTGTACAGCACAGGAATAGACTCTTCAGACGATATTGTCTGTGCTGAACATGATGCCAATCAGCCTGCACATGATCTGTATCCCTCCATTTCTTATTTATCAAACGCATTTACAAGCTGTTCAAAATGTGTGAGAGCAGCAAACTGCCATGGGCTGTCAGGCAACTATGGGGGCTGCCTCTTGGTTGTGGAGCATCTGCTCCTTTGGCCCTCTGTGTAGAATATGTGGGCTGTGAATGAGGGAGGCAGTGGGCTGGGAATGAGGGCCAAGCCTCGAAAGGCTTCACAATGGATTCCACCTTGCCATTGGTCCAGTAATGGGTGGCAAAGAGGTGCAGTGGTAGTGTTGCTGCCTTACAGCACCAGAGACCCGTGTTTGATGCTATGGGAGCAGTTTGTACAAAGTTTGCACATTCTCCCTGTGACCGCATTGGTTTTCTCTGGGTGCTCCAGTTTCCTCCCACATTCCAAAGACGTGCAGGTGTGTAGGTTAATTGGCTTCTGTAAATTTTCCCTAGTGCATTGGATAGAGCTGGTGTGCAGGTGATTGTAGATCAGCATGGATTTGATGGGCTGAAGAGCATGTTTTCACATTGTACCCCTAAACTAAACTAAACTGAAATATGCTGTTCATTAACTGCAACTAAAAGCATTATCTGCATCCTGTTGATCAGTGCTTGGACAATTCTGTTCTTCTAAAACTTCTGATTGCTCTACTTTATGCTGACTGAAAAAGGATGGATGGAACAATAGAAGTACAGGTCTACCACCGATTTTCCAGCTTCCTTTGTCCAGAGCCTATCTTGTTAACCGTTTTGTCGGACCAACAGAGATTACGGCCCGAGATTCTAACCTGCAAATTCGGCCTCGGAAATCTGCTATGGGAATGAATCTGCCGGCTCCGGCCAAGCCAGAGTTCCAGAGCCTCAACTGCAGGGGGCAAATTCAATCCGCCAATCAGCATGAAAGTCCCAATGAAGTCGAGATCGCCCGCCTCGCCTGACGGGCGGGCGGGGGGAATTTCAAGTGCGCTCTCATAAATTTGTCTGAATTAAAGGAGATGCCGGACCACCAGTTGATGGAGTGTCAGTGGTTTGACCTGTAGTTGACTGAAGATGGCATAATGATAACTTATTGGGATGACACATAGGGGTCATGTTTCCACTGCCCTCATCTTTATACTGAACGCCTATACCTCTCACCAAGTTTCTGCTGCTAAACCTATTGGAGACCGCCATCTTCATTGTCCTGGTATCACTGGAAAACGTTTCCTTCACATCAAAAGGGAAAATTAATTTAAAATCTTTGCAACTTCAAACACAATAAGCACCACTGACTCATTAGTCTGAAGGGTTGCCTTTGACTAACCTATTGTCCGTTACACCCTTATTTTGTCTTCCCAGCCACACAATCCATCAATTGTCATGTTTGCAATGTCCCTTTCCGTAATAGAATTACAGTGCACTCAAACGTGCCGATATGGTGGGTTAATTAGCTACTATAAATTACCCCACGTGTAGCTGGAATGAAGGTAAATTGTCATATTAAGTATGTATAAGTATATAAGTATAAGTATCCTTTATTGTCATTCAGACCTTTTGGTCTGAACAAAATGTTGTGCCTTGCAGTTATACATAGAATAAAATAACAAAAACACACAATAAACACAAATTTAACATCCACCACAGTGAGTCCACCAGGCACCACCTCACTGTGATGGAAGGCAAAAGTCTTAAAGTCCTTGTCTCTTCCCTCCTTGTTCTCCCTCTGTGCTGAGGCGACCCAGGCTTCCGATGTTGTGACCCCATCAGGTGATGGTAAATAAGTAAGTCCCGCGGCTGAATCCGAGCTCCGCGGGACTTACATGTTGATGGTGTTTCAGTGAATAGATTTCAGGGGAATGGGATTGATGGGAATGCAGGATGAGCTGGCACTCCTTAACCAGTATTCAAAAGAAAACTTCAAGTACGAAAAAAAAACATCAGACCGACTCAGTTTATCTGAACAGGAGCTTGGAAATAAATATTCTATCTTCAATCGAGTAGGTGTGTCTTGAAGTGATAAACAAACACTCAGCACTCAGCACCAAAGTCCAGGGCTTGCATTCTGTTACATTTCTCCACCACCCTTTCACACCTTAGGATATGAACAAAGTAAACGTTATTCCCTTATCGCGTATCAATACACTGTAAATGGCTCGATTGTAATCATGTATTGTCTTTCCGCTGACCGGATAGCACGCAACAAACGTTTTTCACTGTACCTGGGTACACGTGACAATAAACTGAACTGTAAACTGTACTCCCGTTGAGTTACTCCAGCATTTTGTTTCTATCTTTGGTTTAAACCAGCATCTGCAGTCCCTTCATACATATTTAGTCTTTGACTATGGTTCTGACTCATTGCTTCCATTAAATAGAATATTGTATTTATGCTGTGTTTGAGCCAGTAGATGTAACCAGGCTGTCTGGACTAACT